>NC_068363.1:61799410-61824572 GCF_020536995.1 Dreissena polymorpha
TCTGATTACATCATTGACGTGATATTAAGTACATTGTGTTAGTTACAGTATGAAAAGTCCTTAGCTGTTTTACTTAACACTTTCCTTATAATTAAGTCATGCATTTTGCACATCTGCTTTTTATTAAGTAACCTTTTGTACTTCACATCTAAAGATTCTTAGTCAGTAAGTGCTAATTGATATATGCTAATTGATATAAGGCAATTGGGAGCAAGAAATAAAAGGTACTGTATGATTGGTTACTGCGTATGGAGTGGAGGTAAGGCTTATGATAAGAGATGAACGGTTGTTAAAAGTTTTACAGTCTGGAATTAACGGTAGAGATTGGAGTCAGTGAGAGGAAGTGGTTTATGGAAAGATATTTGTTTCATTACTCGGTTTCATGTTAAAAGTTAAATTATCACCAAATATTAATAGTACTCTATTTTTCTTTGATATTTTATATAAATAGACAGAGAAACTTCTTATTACAATTAGTTATTAATCGTAAGCATTGAATTTAGTTGCATGCAGAGTATTCTATCTTTTGCAAGATGGAACCTCTATTCCGTAAGAAGATCAATGGGCAACTGGTGATGACTGACACGCGAGAAGCCAGGACTATAAAGGCAAAAGATGTACAGTGGATGCCAGCACGGCAAGCAGTCATTGTAAAAGACGAGGCAGTGGAGCTGTGCAAGTAGAGTGGGGGAGATTTTAAAAACCAGAAGCACGTAATGGGATGTTTCAAAATTGAATTTGGCCAGTTTAGGTAATCCACAGTTCCATTTATTTATATTACCTTATCTCTGTTCAGTAGTTTACTTTAGTAACTGATCAGATTCTTTTAAACCTGTTAGACAGTCATACAAATCAGACAAAAACTGACAATGCCTGACAAATATCTGGCAGGACTGATATCTGGGCACTGGTTACTTTAAAAAGAAGTGAATAGTCTTTCTTGTGTTCACAATTTGTAAAGTGGAAAAATAAAATGTTAGTGAAAACATAACTTTGCAAATTTGCAGAGGTAAGGCCTTCAAATGGCTCCTGGAAAATTCACCTGGTTATGCTGGGATATTGTGGCTGACACCGAAAAAGAGGAGCCCTCACACAATGAGGTGTATGCGAACAAGATGGCTCTTAAGAAGTATATGGAGCTGTTTGAAGAGGGCGTCCAAATGATCAATTCAAAAAGACAGTCAAAGCCAAAAGGTACATTTTTGTATAGCTACTCACTATGCAACATATATTTTGCTAATGTAAAAACATGAAAAATAATAACTGGTAAACTAATCATTTTGGTGTGAAGACAAAAATTGTTTTGTACCTTGCATATTTGTGTGTAAAGGTTGATGCTGGCTTACTTTGCAAGACCATTTTGTTATAAACCAGGAGAACAATGTAACATAGTTTTATCCATTGAAAGAGTATCCATTTAAAATGTTTGATGATAGTCCAATTTTAGCTAAAATTGATGCACCAGTTATTAATATTATTTTGTATTCCAACATGGTTCAATTTCATTTAAAGAAAAGGTGTCCGCTACATCAGCGGCTTACAATGAGATGACAGATGAAGAACTGCTGAAAGAGGCACAACAAATTGAAACTGAGAAAGGTATGTTTTTGAACATTTCAACTAATTGCTACTGAAATAAAATTTGAAATTACACATATAGCTGTAACAAACAAGATGAGCGCGAGAAATTGATCATGTGACATATTTATTAAAATAGCAAGATGAAAATCTTATATCTGAACACTTTTTGAAAAAAAAGGAAATTTACTTGTGTATTGATGTTGATTTTCTCATCAGTATATGTTAATCTATTTTCGTTACTTCAAGCTTATGTTGCAGTAGCTAATCTATTTAAAGCAACTGTTTTTCCCACATTATTCTTCATTAATGTTAAAACACAGCATACTTTATATAAAAAAAATCTAATAAACGTGTACACAATTAAGCAACAAGTTCAAAATGAATGTTCGTTTCTATGTGGGGAAACAGTTATATTAAAAGAATGGCTAAGGTAAGTATCTTATGTTATGGTGAGTGCTTATATCGCAGAAGTGTAAGTATTTGGTGTGTGGCTTTTCTTAACTTTTTACATATTCACACTTTAGTTACTATTCACTAATGTACTATATCTTTAGCGGTGAGTGGCGTACAATTTAGAGTACAGCAACCCTTAATACTAATTATTTTCACCTGTCCTTTCTTTCTGCTTCAACATTGTTTTTTCTCAAACCAAGTGCATTCCATGCTTTAAATGTTTTACTCCTTACATGTTATATGGATTCTTAACATCTTTTGCTTTGTATCTGCTGAGTTAGAATTTGTCTTTAATTACTAGTTTATCGGTGTAGTGTACAAGGCTGTCACTTGACATCAAATACTGGATACATGTTAGAACAAACATTATTTTTAACAATGTTTTTACAAAAAGGTTGTATATTGAATATGACAAAACATTAGCATCCAATGGTAAAGTGTGTTTTAAGTGTGTGCACATCCATTAAAGAGAATATAAAGTCAAGTGAGTGCCTTCGTAAGCTTTAGTCAGGTTTTTTGTTTTGTTTGATGTGTAGATTTTAAGTAGTCTATGTTGTTGTAACAGTAAATTATTTATTTCTTAATTATTAAGATGATGTGATTTTACTTAACAATCATGTTTTAAGTTCTTTTTAAAGTAATGATAATAGGTTAATAAAATAATTATAAAACATTGTAACAACTTATGCTGCAATTGATTGTAATGTCTGTTAAGTAATACAACTAATTATTTATAGTTGGGAAATAAAAAGCTCTCTAACAACAATTATTAGATTGCAGAGAAAACAGTATTCTTCAATTTTAATATAAATGCCTTTGAAAATGTTCTGCGACAATTTCAGAAAAAACATCCAGCCAATTAAGTACTAGTTCAACCTCTGCCACAGCAACACAGCCATAAGAGCAACAACAAATTAATTCATTTGTGAGATCTGGTACTTCTGTGTAATGAAAGTAAAAGACTAAAAGTTTATTGTAACGCACAAACTTTTTTTAACACAATGTTACTCTCCACCAAACTTTATGATGATAGGGTATTGTTATTGCTGGTTTAGTCACGCAAATTTTAATGTTGTCTCTAAAAGTTTCAGAAACATCTTGTTCACAGCCAACTGGGAGCAAACGAGCAGTTTCAAGTGCTCCAAGACAGTCATTCAGATCATTGATGTTTTCAAGTCCTAAAAGTATGTTTATGCGTAAATATCAAGCCAACATTTCACAATTTTTTATATATTTTTTTCTTTTTACACAATGTTTTAATATTAATATAATAATGAAATACTTGTATACTTGTAATTTGGAAATTGGAATTTCTTTTCGCAGTTTAAGTGATGATTATTGTTTATCTTAGAATCACGCATTGTGGAAAAGACACATACACTTACTCTTAATGAGGACAAAGACGCACCTGTAGCATCAACTACAACTAGCGCTGCGGACACAACCACTTATATCACAGGTAATCTGGCTGCTACAATCCCAGCATTAGATTGTGAAATGCCCTGCCTCAAGGCAGACATCATATCCATTACACCATTACAACTTTATGAAATGCATTGTGCAATAGTGACAATTTTTTATTGACAACTCATAACAGTAGTATGTAATTTACAGTATTTTTTTGTGATTTTTTATTTGGGAATATTTTTTATACAGGAAAGTATCCAATCTTTGCAAGATGGAAGGAAGTCCTACCAAAAGAAGATCTGCGGTGGATTTCTAAACCCCTATTTACCAACATTGTAGAGAAAAGATGTGAACGCGCCCACATGTTAACTGAAAGAATTGACAAGATGTGGTGGTCACCACCAGAACCACCTTTCCTTGTCAACTCCATACCTTCTGTGGACCATTACTTTGGACATCGCCTGTTTTTGTGGATGCCTCACAAATTATGGCATATCTCTTTGAGATGTCCCTTATGAAGACTGTGATAACTCCTCACTGAATTCCGCTGGCATATACAACAAATTGCGTACAGTACTGGATGTCAGCTCTACATATTTGCTGGCATCTGAGAACCTAATGTGCCCATCATGCAAGCGGAAAGTCATTGCTTTGAGCCATAACATAATATCACAGCTTGATATTGCAAAGCAACAGGTCTTTCCTGCATTCTAACATCAATGAAGGCCTGCAACAAAAAAGTGGTGCGCCTTTTGCGTGAAAGAGGTCTTGGCAACAGCAGTTACTAGATCCAGAAGAAGTTGCAAGAACAACATGGCGAGGATTGGCTTGAAAGATCAGCTCTCTACCTGAATGACTGCAACAAGTTGAAGAAAGCTTCTTCTTCTGGACTTATAAACAAACTTAGTTTCCAAGATCCACCTGTCGTGCTTCCAGTTCCACAGTTCCGCTGGCTAATGCAGGTTTACATACAGGACGTCCTTTGTCGATTAGAAGAAAGCAAAGCAGTAATTACTTGCGTATTTAAGCGCATCCTCAAAATGTACTCAACACGGAAGGTTGTTGGCATGTTAGCTGGCCCTGAGAGAGGCACTGCGTTCTGGGCCACCAACATTGGCAATGAGTATGGACAGGTATTGATGTCAGTCATCACAGCAGCAGAAGGACATGGCCTTGCATCAATGGCTGAGGGAATCATGACCCGTTACAGACAGGCTGGCGTGGATATTCCTCCTGTTTTGTATGTTGACAGAGACTGTTGTGGGACCTCGTCAGTGCAAAACCTGTGTTATTGTTGGCAAGATATTAACATCAGGTTGGATATCTGGCATTTTATGCGAAGAATTTCAGGTGTCTGTTCAACTGATTCACATCCTCTGTATGGTCTTTTAATGAACCACTTGAGCAGGTGTATCTTCAAGTGGGACAATGGTGACCTGGAACTGTTGAACACAGCAAAACGTCAGGAATTAGGCCAAAAGCTGATGCACCCACAAACTGATGCTGATCTGGAGAAGTTTATCTCCAAAAATGAACTGGCTCTCCACTGCAGGAGAACAACGCGTGGATCCAACGAAACAACAACAACAGACCTCATCTACAATATGTTGAAAAGATACCAGGATGCAAAGGATTCACTCGGGGTTCCCCTTCTTCGGTCAACTATCATGCAGTCTGTCTGGGAGAAGCAAAAGCATCACATCGCCTGCATACAAGACCCACCTTGTGTCCAGTTATACATTCAAACTGGGGCACTTAAGAAGGGTGACACTACCCTGCCAACGTACCGATGTGCTAGGGGTTCTACCTCGCTGGAAAGTTTCCACCTTCATCTAGCACGATTCATTCCAGGTATAACATGTATATTTAAGTTATGTTTCACAAAGAAAAAATTGAAATATTGACTAAAACTTATTTATAATTATGGGTGAATATTTGATAAGGTTCCATTTACTGTCCATATTCAACAATTATCTAAATGGTAGACATTAACAGAGATAAGTTTCATAATTACAATGTTAAATAATATGTAAACAATATTAGATAAGACATCTTAGCAGATCACACGCTAAAAGCAGTTTTATGCTTTGGCGAAGCAACTAACCCCCATGTATTTTAGTAACAGTGTGTTGTCCGAATTCTTAAATGGTAATTTTCTTGATTGTTTTATAAAAAAATGTCAAACGAAAATATAAAAAAACAACCATATGGAGCTAAATATATTTAAACTTAACTTAATAACAGTTACATTTAGTAGCTTTATATGCAGACTATTTATAAATGGTCAGTCATGGCTCTGTCCGTAATTTTTCAAGTCGACACCGTTACGAAGAAAATTTCATCTACCGCACGGGAATGATACGGGGATACAACTTTTTCCGAAAAGTAAACATTCTTTCAACCTTTTACGTCATAATTAAGCAATGAACAGAGCGCGAAAAATGTGAAAATCATCAAAAAGTAAGTAAAATATTGAACGTACTTTTATTCAGTGTCAACACCGTTCTTCCATTTTCTTTGCAATTTCCACTTCCTGTTCTTTTATGATTTTCAAATATTATGTATTCTTAGATGCCACAAAATAATGTGTGCGTAATGTGTTTTTGAGACAAGTAGCATGCTGTTTGTGGATGATCAAATGCCTGAATGTCATCACCGTTACAGTCCACACCGTTTCGCTGAATGAGTAACGGTGATGACAACATCGTAACGGTGTGCACAAATATAAACACACATTATGGTGTGAATAAACTTCGTTTTCATATCGCCGATTGTTTTTCAAACAACATCGCAGATTTTACATGGACTTTATCAGACAAAAATGGAGAATTAATACAATTAGAATCAGTTCTGTCAGAATTCCCGAATGTCATCACCGTTACGTTCCACACCGTTACGTTCCACACCGTTACGCTGAATGAGAAACGGTGTTGACAACATCGTAACGGTGTGGAGAAGTTTATACAAACAATATGATGCGAATAAAGTTCGTATTCATATCGCCGATTGTCTTTCAAACAACATCACAAATTTTACATGGAACTTATCTGACATACTTTCTAGTAAAAAACACGATGCGAAAAAACAAGAATATAAGTATAAGATAATCTGTCCACACCGTTACAAATGTGACAACACCGTAACGCCGCATAAAAAAGAAGACTTTTATAAACATTAAGATTCAACAAACACTGCAAACGTGTTTAACATCATAAAGTCTTCAAAAAGGTGTCCAATGAAAGAAGAATTTAGTATATAAACATGTACCCAAACATTTTATCGAAATTCTTAAAGTTGTAAAACGTAATTAAAATGTGTATTTACACCGTTACGCACTTAATGTTCTGATAAAGTCACTGACGATTTGGAATTGATGTAATAGCCACTCATGATCACTTTATACAATGAAACAACGCCAAAATATTCATTTAAATCAAGTTGAAATAAAATAATATTATCAAACAAGTATTTATGTCCGTAACGGTGTTCTCTTTACAGCTTTTGACGTGCGTCAAATAAGCCTTCATAATCGCGATCTGGGTCACATTAAGTCGTGCCCAGCTAAGATTGACGTCCGTCTGACATGTACCTAACTGATAAACGGTCTGTCGACACTGCTTTTCTAATTATGTTTTTGATTTTTTTTTATTAAGAATGGAACCTAATCAAATATTCACCCTTAATAATAACATCAAAATAGATTAATGCAATCTTAGAATGTGAAAGAAGTATATTACTAAGTTAAATTAGGACTGAAAAGATTGTTTTTTGAATGTTTCAGGTACTCTTGCCAATGAGATCCTGTTTCAGGCCTATCTTGTTGAAGGCCTGTCAAGATGGAACCAGAATAGGGGTGATAATGCTGTCTCTGTGGCAAAAGATGAGCCTCACTGCTATAGCCAGCAACTGCGTCATGAAGTAAACAGACTGAGTGCTGATGTTCTGGGCAAAAATCTTTTACCCTCATACTCAACCCCACGGAAATATACTGGTAAAATTGCTTCTTGTTATTTCCTAAATTCATTACTGACCTTAAATAACATTTGATCTCAATATGTTTTGTTTTCTATTTCCAGATGCATACTGTAAAAAAACGTCACAAACATGTTTCTCTAAAGTAAATGCAGTTCATACACAAACTTTTCTTCATTTTAGGGGAGCTTATTGGCCTTGATTACCTGCTCAGTCATACTGGCAAGGCTCTTCAGTATGCTTCCTTCATCGAGAAATCTGAAGAGACTGAAATACCTGACTTGCCAGATGATACGGAACTGGTAACTGAAAACACTGATGACCTAACATCCGAAGCCCTTGCAGCAGCAACATTGCTTGAGGAAGAAAACAGACCAGTTTCACTGGAGGAGACAAGGCCCATACTGCCTATTCTCTCTGAGAAAGTGTATCAGGCCTTAGCAAATGGTGAATATTTACTAAAAATGAGGCTGTTCTCTTTTATTTTGAAATTCAGTGTAATTATTTTAACCTTTAAAGGGTCCCTCAATATGCACCTCATTTTCAGAGAGTGTGCAGTCTGATCCCATTGTGTGTCCTGTCACTAGTGAACAGATGAAGCGCCCTTCTCCTGTTCGTAGAATGCAGCCTTCAACGGCTAATAAAGGTAAGCTAGTGAAATAATACAAATTGTCCTGTTCACCTAAAAACCTCCTCATTGTTTGGTGTTTCTTTTTTTACATATAGATACATTGTTTTAATGTTTATTTCAGAGAGTGTGCAGTCTGATCCCATTGTGTGTCCTGCCACTAGTGAACAGATGAAGCGCCATGCTCCTGTTCTTAGAATGCAGCCTTCAAAGGCTTATATAGGTAAGCTAGTGAAATAATACAAATTGTCCTGTTCACATAAAAACCTCCTCATTGTTTGTTGTTTCTTTTTTTACATATAGATACATTGTTTTTTATGTTTATTTCAGAGAGTTAGCAGTCTGATCCCATTGTGTGTCCTGCCACTAGTGAACAGATGAAGCGCCCTGCTCCTGATCTTAGAATGCAGCCTTCAACGGCTAATAAAGGTAAGCTAGTGCAATAATACAAATTGTCATGTTCACATAAAAACCTCCTCATTGTGTATTGTTTCTTTTTTTACATATAGATACTTTTTTTCAGAGAGTGTGCAGTCTGATCCCATTGTGCGTCCTGCCACTAGTGAACAGATGAAGCGCCCTACTCCTGTTCTTAGAATGCAGCCTTCAACGGCTAATATAGGTAAGCTAGTGAAATAATACAAAATGGCATGTTCACCTAAAAACCTGCTCGTTGTTGTCGCTGTGTTTTTACATAGAGATACATTGTTTTTTTATGTTTATTTCAGAGAGTATGCAGTCTGATTCCATTGTGTGTCCTGCCACTAGTGAACAGATGAAGCGCCCTGCTCCTGTCTTAGAATGCAGCCTTCTACGGCTAATATAGGTAAGCTTTTGTTATTTCACTGTGATGTATTAAATCTTAAGAAGTACAATACATATCTAGACTTGCTTTTTTTTTTATAAAACATTAATTTTGTTCTTATTCAATGGCAATAAATAAAATGCCCACAGTTCACAGGTTTTGATGTATGAAAATAACTTTTTTGTTTTAGATTCCATTGCCTCATGTACAATGAGTGAAACAGATGTCGAGGAGCATCTGCAATCCGTAGGACCTGACGGGTTACCTGGTTACTCCGCTATTCATGATTTGGCTGAATATCTGGTTGGTCTTGTGTCAGGCAACGGCTCTCTCACAGCACAACAGGTTCAACAGGTGCTTGACTTGTGGAAAAACTTGACTCCGTCTGAAAAGCTGAGTACTGTCTTTGAGGCTTGATTTGATCCACAGCCTGCGCATTGATTTCGAGCGCCGAAGACAAAATCCACTATTGAACCTGGTGTACAAAGTATGGAGTGGTATGTATATTTTTTTTATTATCTTATTTTCTTTGCGAAGTAAAAAAAAATAGGAAAATGTGTTGATCAACAAAATACAATTAATTCAATGTTTGTATAGAATATCATATAGTTATATTTCTATCATATTGGAACAAATATATTCATGTGATGTGTCTTTTTTTGCGGCTGCACACGTGCTCCGGATTCAGTTCCAGCTGCAAAATCGTACTGCAATCGTTATGTTGAGGCCGTGGTACAAAGGCGTTTTGCCATGTTTCCAGGCAACAGGGTTGTTGACAGGCAGACGGTTAAACGGATGTCCTTCATCATGAACGGATATAACAAAATCCGTGGTACAATCCACAGCAATGCCATAGTGATGAGGGAGACAAATATCTAGCTGCCTTTCTTAAACCAGTGTACCTTACAAGCATGGTAAGGAGATGAAGATTTAAATTCATGTGAAACAATAATCGGATTGGATGTTAATATATACATATATTGAAATATAGTGAATTCTCTTAACATATTTTAATTGTATAGTCACTTATATTTTAATGCAAATGTTTGAAATTTACATTCTTTTGCTCTTTTCTCAAACATAATGTATTTATGAATAAGAATCTTATTTGCTTACTTTCTTTTGTCTTCAGGCATAATGATCTTATACGAAAGGAAAATAAAGATATGCTTTCTCAAGGCTTGGAAGAGGGCATACCAAGAATGACAGCTGACAAACCACTTCTACCAGCTGTCAAATAACCATCCACTCTTCAAGTGGGCGATATCAACCCCTACAACTTTCCGTCCCTACCCAACACTTCTGGTAGTGTTCAGCCGAAGAAAAGAAAGTTGAAAACTACCATTAGTCAATCAGTGCCAACACCAATTTTGCCATCAGTGCCAACACCAATTTTGCCATCACCAATCAAACCCCACTTGTTATTCTTATTGCCTCAAACATAATGCCTGTGTCGTTACAGCCAGCCATGCACCGCCAAACACATCGTTACCGACAAATTAAAATTAAGGAAGAGGCTGAGGGAAAAGTTCGCAGATCATACCACAAGATTAAACTGGTCAGGAACAGTAAAAAATGTGGGGAGATCATCTCTATTGACATACATGTGAATTTATGGGGCTCACTATATTGTCCTAAAACTGCCAATGAAACATTAGAACAGTTTAAAAAGAGACGTTATCTTGAACGGTTTCCTGATAAGAACACATGATAAGAGCAGTAAATACTTATTCAATTATTGTGTTAGTGGGTTTTTTGTGTTACCGGTAAATGTACAACAATGTCATTTACATTTTGTTCTACTGATAGTGACAGTGACTTTTGTGTACTTCCAAATTGATTTGTTTGAGTTTCCGCAAATTACATTTACAATTTCTGTGTTTTCACCACTTATAGTGACAGTGATTTCTGTGTTTTTTACCACTGAAAGCGACAGTGATATCTGTGTATTTACCACCGATAGTGGAAATGATTTCTGTGTTGAACTACTAATAGTGAAAGTGATTTATAGTGTATTTACCACTGATAGTTAAAGTGATTTCTGTGTATTTACCACTGAAAGTGGCAGTGATGTATGTGTATTAACCACTGATAGTGACAGTGATTTATGTGTATTTACCACTGATAGTGACAGTGATTTCAGTGTTTAACTACTGATAGTGAAAGTGATTTCTGTGTATTTACCACTGATAGTGACAGTGATTTCTGTGTATTTAAAGTGTTTACCACCATGAAAACCCAAAATATTTTAATGCTGTCTTCAATTGCAAAGTTGGTTTACAATGTTATTTTTTACTCAAAATGTTTTGATATACTAGTTTAATTCTCTACAATAATGTTATACAAATTACTGTAATGTCTACCGGTTATTCTTTTACAGTTTTGTACTGGGAAACTGTTTTTTATTGTACACTTTGCAGTTGAAGAAGGTCCCAAGCCCTTGGGTGATCAAAACCCTAGATTTATTTATTGACTGATTAAAGCACTTTTATTTAAATAGCCATTATCGATAAATGATCCAGTATAAATTGTTAATGATAAAACTTGTATTGGTGTCTACATTGTGCATGTCATTATGGATTTTTGTGACGTCATACGACCGACTTTCCCAGTTGTAATCTACATAGGTGATTGGGTTTATAACGTTCCATTTTATTTATATTTTCTCTGATAGGCGTTTCTTGTTTGATTTATTTTTTTTTTAATTTGTTTAGCAGTCACATGAACAACCAAGCTATGTAATATGGACTTTTTACACCCATTATTGCTGCTTCTTCCTGTATTTGCGCGATGATTATCTGAGATATTAACTATATGATTCTATATTCTCAAATCTTTTCTATAAAGAAGGAATGTAGTTGACAATTGTTAATAGTTTTATTTGATCGTTCGTCAAAAAGTTGTAATTCTGTTACTCTTGTATCTTCAATGCAATTGAGTAATTAAATAGTAATTAAATTGAATGCGTTTTAATTCCCTTGTATTATTGTTTAATTTGAGTTACAATGCTATGACGTTAAATTTTATTTACACTTAAATGTATTATGAATATTGCTGGGCCAAGTGTGAGGTTGAGCGCTCTATAACCAGGTTTAAACCCCCAATGCTTTGCATTGACCGTTCCAAGGCGGTGACCCCAGCTTTATTCATATTTTGTGTTTATGTTGGTTTGTATTGTGCTGTATTGTGCTGTTTTGTACTGTTTGGGCAATCGGTCACTTGCCTTAAATAAAGGACCAACTAATTGTTTTTAATGAAAATTCAATACTGCTCCAGCAGCTGGAGTTTCACTTCTTTATATTGATAACATTTATTTCCCGTTCGGAAAAACAATTTAAATACATGTAAAAGTACATTAAAATGACTAAAATAATAATAAATCCGGGTATGTGACCACAGTGAAGCAGAGGGATAAATTTTGGTTTAATTTTAAAGGTAGGTACAATATATAGTGAATAAAATAATTGAACATTCACTTTGTGCAGTTTTGTGTTTTTGTGTTCACGAATAAAGAATTATTATTTAAATAATTATTTAAATATTAAGCCTTAACAATTAAGAAAAATACTTCAAAATAAAAAACATTAATTACAGACGACTTGCCTAAAAACACATTAAAAAAGCTATGTTTGAAAAACAGACGACCTGGTACAAAAAGTGTCATAAGCACTCAAAAAGCATTCTTAAATGTTAATGGAAAAAATTAATTCCGACGCCAGGATTCGAACCCATGTCTTCTTTTCAACGCCATATTTTCGATACCGGCTTTGGAAGCTAGTGGGTAGCGGCCTTAGCGCATCGGACGGTACACGCGCTTCTCAAATAAGAGAATACTCCGGCTCCCCAAACAACACAAGACTACACCAAAATTGAAAATCTTTCAGTTACAACTCAATAGCTGAAAATTTCAGCTAGTATTAAAAATTCGTCCCAACTTTCGTGAGTCTTATAAGTTCATTAGTTAGGAGTGCTAGGACACTACTGCGGGTTCAAGAGTTTATGGCGAAATAAACAACAACATTTACTCACAATTTTCATTAAGTTTTGTTTCTTCCGTGTTTCCATCTAAATCAACCCAGTTTCCATTCTTGCACTCTATATGGCAGAGTATCTCACATCGTCGATATGTACAGATAGTGCTGTGTCTGGCCTGTCGGACAGAAAACTCCGACAGAGTATGTCCATTTTCATCAGAGCACGTGTCCAACCTGGACAAATCGAGCAGGTCAAAAAAGCAGCCCCTTTCACAGTTTGATACCTGCAAATAAAAAGTTCAGCGAATCTATATAAATGCAGCTGTTGTGTTGTGCATTGTCATTCGTTTGTAAAATGATTGTGTAAATTACTGTGTTGAACTAGAACATCTATTTTTAGAAACCTATTGTCTACGATATTAATACGATTTGTATTAATGTGCAGATTTGCGAATTCAACGCTATTTTAATATAAAATATGATTACATAAATAACGCAGAATTATTTTCCCTATTTCGATTGATGGTTATACACAATATTTTTAATATTGTTCATAGTCAGTAGTGTTATTTTGCTTGCTTGAATATAAAGTTTACATTCGGTTTTGAATCTATTACATTTTTTTTGGCCAATCGCAATTTCGCCAAACTGTGAACAAGCCCCACAGACGACCAGTTAAGCATGCAGACAGACAGACAGATTGTCCTATTATGCATTTTTGTGTCATTTACAAATAGCTATACATATCATTATGTCAACGTGATTCAATTATGTATTGCGAAGTATCAGATTTGTTACGTAAAGATTATCATACATACATACACGAATTCAATAATTATATTGTAAAAATGATTATTTTTTTGACAAATAATAAAACAAACAAATATAATATAAGTGTTTTCCAAGACAAACACTTGCAGTTGATGTATACGCATTAATTTAATTATTAACGTGTATATACAAACTGGAGGATTCAAACCATAAACATAGTACAATTATTAAAACGTTAAAGCATCAAAAAAAAAATTGAGCCATTTCCGTTGTTTTTGGCAATGGTCCCGGCAGTTGTTAAAAAGTATTTGCATGTTTTACAAAGTTATGTTTTGATATATAATGGTATTGTTGAATATGTTAATGAAACGGCCTCGTTGTTATGATTTGTAAAGCATAACTAATGTTCTTCTTGCAGAAAAAAGGAAGATTTTGGTAAAAAAAGAGTTATCAAGCTATCAATTTCAGTTTTATTTACCAATAAATAATAACGTATTTACTCTTAATTGGCGATTATCTCTAAGTAGGAGTATGAATAAATATTCTTACCCGAATTCACAAAAAAATATGGTGACGTTAAAAGCAAGTGACTGTAAGGTAAGGGTGTCATTGTATCCAATATAGATATGACACCAATAACGGTACCAATAGATATTACACGTCAATCAAATGAGGATTGATACAATAAATATTGTTTACAAAGATATTGTATACGGATGAAGGATTCTTAGTAGAAATCAGATATTATGATAAAATTAGTTACCATATGTATGCGTTTAAAAATTTAAATCTCAAGTTTTTAATCTATTACGGGAACTATTTTGCGTTTGCTTCAAACATGAGTCGAGAAGGCCACAGGTACAAACGGTCTATGGACGCTTAATTACCGGTTAACGTTAGCAGAAGGATATGATTTCCGTTAGCGAATTTGTAAAAATATAAAATAAATGTGTAATAATTATACTCAGACTTTAAACGTTTTTTTTCCGAGCGAGTATCATACGTTGTCAAGTATAAGGCGTGTGGATGAGTGCAACGATACACTACGGAGCATGAAACAAATATGTGGTGCTATATAATTCGATAGCGCGCAATATTATTGTGAATAAATTCTACTGAGATATGCAACATTATCTTTCTTTGAGCGAGAATCAACCTTTGCCAAGTTAAAGGTATGTGAAAAAGCTGTATAATGCGCTTCAGAGCAAAAACAACACATGCGCCATGTCTATTTGGAGTTATATGTGCCGAAACCATGAATCGTGCACTTTTTGGAAATAATTGAACAGCGTTTATGGCAATATATGTGTATAAATTATACTAAAACGCGCAACGTTGTCTGTCCCCGAGCGGGTATAATCCATTGTCAAGTCTGAGGCATGTGATTGAGTGCAACAATACACAACGGGGCATTAGCAAAATATGTGAAACATCTTTTGGTGTTATATTTTCAGATAGCGCAATGTGCAATATCTAGTTGGAGTTACATGACCAACGATGTGCAACGATGTCTTGCTCTCTGCCAGTATTTACCATTGTAAAGTTAAAGGCTTGTAAATAACTCACACAACACGCCTCGATGCAAAAACAACGCACGTGTTATATCTATTTGGAGTACTATTTTCAATTGCACGGGTGAATGGCACATAATGTGCATAATATAGTTGGGATTTCCTGACCAGGGTGTATCGGACATATGCTAGGCGTGTGATTCCGTAAAATATTTCATTTCGGACCATTCACATCACCTGTGCTCTATCGGACTGGACTTGATTTTTTCCATAGTACAGAAAGTGCTATATCTGTTTTGAGTTCTATTTATCCTCAAACGCGCAACGGTGTCTGTCCACGAGCGGGTATAAACCATCATGCATTCTGAGGCATGTGAATGAGTGCAACAACACGCTGCGGGGCCATTAACAGAATATGGGCAACCTCTTTTTGGTGTTATATGTTGCGGTATATGTATAGCGCACAATGTGCAATATCTAGTTATATCTATTTGGAGTACTATTTTCAATTGCACGGGTGAATGGCACATAATGTGCATAATATAGTTGGGATTTCCTGACCAGGGTGTATCGGACATATGCTAGGCGTGTGATTCCGTAAAATATTTCATTTCGGACCATTCACATCACCTGTGCTCTATCGGATTGGACTTGATTTTTTCCATAGTACAGAAAGTGCTATATCTGTTTTGAGTTCTATTTATCCTCAAACGCGCAACGGTGTCTGTCCACGAGCGGGTATAAACCATCATGCATTCTGAGGCATGTGAATGAGTGCAACAATACGCTGCGGGGCCTTAACGGAATATGGGCAACATCTTTTTTGGTGTTATATGTTGCGGTATATATAGCGCGCAACGTGCAATATCTAGTTGGAATTATATGACCATGGTGCAAAGGCAATGCATATGTACACATTTTGCTTCGATGTCCAACGATGTCTTGCTCTCTGTCAGTATTTACCACTGTAAAGTTAAAGGCTTGTAAATAACTCACACAACACGCCTCGGTGCAAAAACAACGCACGTGTTATATCTATTTGGAGTACTATTTTCAATTGCACGGGTGAATGGCACATAATGTGCATAATATAGTTGGGATTTCCTGACCAGGGTGTATCGGACATATGCTAGGCGTGTGATTCCGTAAAATATTTCATTTCGGACCATTCACATCACCTGTGCTCTATCGGATTGGACTTGATTTTTTCCATAGAACAGAAAGTGCTATATCTGTTTTGAGTTCTATTTATCCTCAAACGCGCAACGGTGTCTGTCCACGAGCGGGTATAAACCATCATGCATTCTGAGGCATGTGAATGAGTGCAACAACACGCTGCGGGGCCATTAACAGAATATGGGCAACCTCTTTTTGGTGTTATATGTTGCGGTATATGTATAGCGCATAATGTGCAATATCTAGTTATATCTATTTGGAGTACTATTTTCAATTGCACGGGTGAATGGCACATAATGTGCATAATATAGTTGGGATTTCCTGACCAGGGTGTATCGGACATATGCTAGGCGTGTGATTCCGTAAAATATTTCATTTCGGACCATTCACATCACCTGTGCTCTATCGGACTGGACTTGATTTTTTCCATAGTACAGAAAGTGCTATATCTGTTTTGAGTTCTATTTATCCTCAAACGCGCAACGGTGTCTGTCCACGAGCGGGTATAAACCATCATGCATTCTGAGGCATGTGAATGAGTGCAACAATACGCTGCGGGGCCTTAACGGAATATGGGCAACATCTTTTTTGGTGTTATATGTTGCGGTATATATAGCGCGCAACGTGCAATATCTAGTTGGAATTATATGACCATGGTGCAAAGGCAATGCATATGTACACATTTTGCTTCGATGTCCAACGATGTCTTGCTCTCTGTCAGTATTTACCACTGTAAAGTTAAAGGCTTGTAAATAACTCACACAACACGCCTCGGTGCAAAAACAACGCACGTGTTATATCTATTTGGAGTACTATTTTCAATTGCACGGGTGAATGGCACATAATGTGCATAATATAGTTGGGATTTCCTGACCAGGGTGTATCGGACATATGCTAGGCGTGTGATTCCGTAAAATATTTCATTTCGGACCATTCACATCACCTGTGCTCTATCGGATTGGACTTGATTTTTTCCATAGAACAGAAAGTGCTATATCTGTTTTGAGTTCTATTTATCCTCAAACGCGCAACGGTGTCTGTCCACGAGCGGGTATAAACCATCATGCATTCTGAGGCATGTGAATGAGTGCAACAACACGCTGCGGGGCCATTAACAGAATATGGGCAACCTCTTTTTGGTGTTATATGTTGCGGTATATGTATAGCGCATAATGTGCAATATCTAGTTATATCTATTTGGAGTACTATTTTCAATTGCACGGGTGAATGGCACATAATGTGCATAATATAGTTGGGATTTCCTGACCAGGGTGTATCGGACATATGCTAGGCGTGTGATTCCGTAAAATATTTCATTTCGGACCATTCACATCACCTGTGCTCTATCGGACTGGACTTGATTTTTTCCATAGTACAGAAAGTGCTATATCTGTTTTGAGTTCTATTTATCCTCAAACGCGCAACGGTGTCTGTCCACGAGCGGGTATAAACCATCATGCATTCTGAGGCATGTGAATGAGTGCAACAATACGCTGCGGGGCCTTAACGGAATATGGGCAACATCTTTTTTGGTGTTATATGTTGCGGTATATATAGCGCGCAACGTGCAATATCTAGTTGGAATTATATGACCATGGTGCAAAGGCAATGCATATGTACACATTTTGCTTCGATGTCCAACGATGTCTTGCTCTCTGTCAGTATTTACCACTGTAAAGTTAAAGGCTTGTAAATAACTCACACAACACGCCTCGGTGCAAAAACAACGCACGTGTTATATCTATTTGGAGTACTATTTTCAATTGCACGGGTGAATGGCACATAATGTGCAAAATATAGTTGGGATTTCCTGACCAGGGTGTATCGGACATATGCTAGGCGTGTGATTCCGTAAAATATTTCATTTCGGACCATTCACATCACCTGTGCTCTATCGGATTGGACTTGATTTTTTCCATAGTACAGAAAGTGCTATATCTGTTTTAAGTTCTATTTATCCTCAAACGCGCAACGGTGTCTGTCCACGAGCGGGTATAAACCATCATGCATTCTGAGGCATGTGAATGAGTGCAACAACACGCTGCGGGGCCATTAACAGAATATGGGCAACCTCTTTTTGGTGTTATATGTTGCGATATATATAGCGCGCAATGTGCAATATCTAGTTGGAATTATATGACCATGGTGCAAAGGCAATGCATATGTACACATTTTGCTTCGATGTCCAACGATGTCTTGCTCTCTGCCAGTATTTACCCCTGTAAAGTTAAAGGCTTGTAAATAACTCACACAACACGCCTCAACATTCATGACCAACGATATATCATAAGAAGAATAGTTATTTGGCCATGTTTCAAACAATAAAATAATTATAAAATTTACGAATATAGTTTACAAAGTCGTCATCACTAAGTTAAATATTTGTAAGTTCTTGAACGTTCCAAAAGAGAAATTTTATTTTAGCCTCCGGAAGCCCCTACTTGCTGCTACCGCTGCTGTTATTCGTTGTTGCGCTGTCAGGCCGCACCGGAACACCGTTTTTGTACAGTGTGTCATAGCTGAGACAAGAATCTCTTGCCATCCGCGCGAGCTTTCCGGAAGGCAGGCATCAAGCTTCTGCGTCGGTCGGCAACGTCCTTTGGAAACTGTTCACTCACATAGTAATTGGTTTCCCTAAGGTTCCGGCTAGAGTTTCGCACGTTTTCTCGGTCATTGACTAGTGAGAGTTTGGCGCCAATTGAACGTGGATGTGATCTGTTCCTGCCAATACGATGTACTCGCTCAAAACCAGGTATGTATATATACTAATATACATACCTGCTCAAATAATTTTCTTAGGTTTTCAGTCATAAAAGAACGAAGTATTCGTTTAGTATCGTCGGGTGTTTCAGACGGACTTATGCCGATGATTATTAAATTGTTCCGCATTGATGCGCCTGCATGTAATTTTAAGGACTGCGTTAATTCTGATTTATGTTGTTATTTTGGAATGACGCTCTGTGATTCTGCTACTGCGAGTTCAAGCAACGAAACGTTGTCCGCGATCTTATGCAGCTTTTCAGTCAGAATTGTGTTGGCGTCTTGTACAACATTCCAAAGTTTGCACAGATCTGACTCTACACCATTTACTTTTTTCTCAAGTTTCTCTAATGTTTCTTACTTTTTGTTTATGACCGAAAATTTAATGTTCATCGCCTTTTCCATGGATACTATGAAACTCTTATTGCAGAGTTGGTGGGTTGGCTGTGATATGATGCATCTCTCGGTTCCATTTCCGGCCTCTCCTGCACTTGGTGCGCACACCGAGTTATCCATGACAGGGTCACTGAATAACACGGAATGAGCACCATGGATAGCGTCACTCACTCTGCAATTAACACTGCCTATTTCCCTCAGTACACTCTTTGTTTACTCATTCGACCCACCAGAAATACCCTTGTTTTTGGCAGCTATCTTCTGTTCATTTTTAGTTGGTCGCGTTAGCGGCCGAATGAATTTACAGACAATGTTTTGCAATCAGTATGTGCTTGGAAGCCTAAGCTGCGCTAACGCTAAGAAGCGCAACTCACTATGCTAGGAACGATTACAGCTGCCTATCTGCACTGCAGACGACGAATGCTAAGGAGCGTCTGTTCTACTACACTGCAGGGACTGTATTTACCAGCTTGTAAGATGTAATTTGCCAGTCTAGTGGTTATCATTGAAATCTGTACATATCGGCTGCTTTCAGGGAAAACGGTGCTTAATGCATGTAAAACAAGATTAGCCTGTGCACACTGATTAGCCTGTGAAATGCGCACAAGCTTATCAAGGACGACAACAGCAAACTATTTCAGTGCCTTCGGCGCTTTGATTTGGTCCGTCGCTACTACTAGAGTTGTAACTACTGTTTTTACGTTTTTGTGCTTTTCCCATGGACTGTTCCGTAAATTAAGCTGATAATTGAAATACGCTTGTTTGAATCTAGAAGTGTAAAAATTACACGCAATGTGCGACGTTGCCTCTCACAGGGCGATACGATTATTCGTGAATGAGTGCGATCAGAAAATACAACATATCACAATTAATTACATTAAGATGAAAAAAAAGATACACGGATGCCTGGCACCGCAACATAAGTAATTTGAAAATCAAGTTAAGAATGACGATATCATTGCGTGAACCAAAAAAATTGTAATAAGTTTTTTTCATTGAAGTGTCAAAGTTATAAAAATACTTTTTTATCTTGATATCAGCACCTCGATTATCACATGCGACACATAATACTACTGTGGTTGTTATTTATATCAAGTAGCATTAAAATACGACCATGTATAGCGACGCTATATGGTGGACAAAAACCACTTTGATGATAACATTTAATTTTACATCGATTTTTGTCAAAGTTCAAAAGCAACGTTTATCTGTATCATCATGCGTCTTTCACGAGACATATTATTCACTTGTGGGTATTACTCTCGCCAAGTATTATTAAAATCCCGACCATGTATGGTGTTGTTATTTTGCGGACATGAACCCCGGTGTTGATTCGGACTTATTAGTTATGTTTGTCACAGTGCAAAAACACCATTGGACCTTGATCTTCAGGACTTGGCAGAACAGAACAGTTTAGTGAGTAAATCAAGGCCTCCGTCCCATAATACATAGCATAATGGCATAATGCAATACAATTTAAGAGTTGTGCCCATGATATATAACACAATAACATCAAAATTAATTGTACAGTTTCCAAAGGTGGTGTAATTTTACATTTCATAAGTCGGATGGCAGGCTTGTCGGATCTCCTAAGACATAAGACCCGTTTTCGCAATACGTGGCTCAGTTTAGTTTTAAAAGCACGTCCAATAACATGACGAAAGTATTGGCATAAATAAAAAAAGGCTTGATAACAATTACAAAGATTATGAAATTAAGAGAACAAGTTGGAACTCGGAACTCCCAAGACATAAGACCCGTTTTCGCAAAACTTGGCTCAGTTTTAAAAGCACGTCCAATAACATGACAACAGTATTGGTATAAATGAAAAAGAAATGTCTTGATAACAATTACAAAGATTATGAAAAATAAGAGAACAAGTTGGAACTCGGAACTCCTTAGACATAAGACCCGTTTTCACAATACTTGGCTCAGTTTTAAAAGCACGTCCAATAACATGACAACAGTATTGGTCTAAATGAAAAAGAAATGTCTTGATAACAATTACAAAGATTATGAAATAAAAGAAGACATCAGCATTACGAGTCTTTTACGCGACACATATTTATATTGTGTATAGTGAAGTTATTTAGCGTTCACGATCAACTGAAAAACTTAGTATTTTATAATTTTTTTTGTGAAAGTTCAATAGCACCGTTTGAGCTTCACATCAGCATCTTGAGCCTTTTGCGCATCACATCATACTTGTGGCTATTAGTTATGAAAAGTATTATAAAAATCCAAACATGTTTAGCGAAGTTATTTAGTGGAAACAAAACACTGTGATGATCACAGTGTTACATTGTTTTTTTTTGTAAAAGTTCCAAAGAACCTTTTTACCTTGACCTTGACATCAGCATCTCGAGTCTTTCACGTGACATATCAAACGACATGTATTGTGTTTTTTTCTTATGCCAATTATCATTAAAATGGACCATGCACGGCAAAATTATTTATTGGACACCAAACACTGTCATAATTAGGTTTTTACATTGATTATTGTCAAATTTATATAGCACCGTTTGACCTTGACATCTGGCTGTTGAGTATTTCACATATACTCTTGTGGTTAATACTCATGCCAAGTAATATTTTAATCCGACCATACATAGCAAAATAATTGAGCGGACACGAAACCTTTGCATTTTTTAGAACATAGTTTATTAAACAATCCATCCAGAAGGCCAAAAGCCCAAGTGGACAAATCAAGCATACATGATACAGTGTTTACACAATACACAGTTTATGATTATACAAAATAAAGTCATGAAAAGAAATAAAATCGTTTGGTTACAACGGTGCATACATGATTTATTATACATTATGAGTTATTATACATTACACTAGAACATAAATAATTATCGAAAGTATACATGTAATTAAATATATCCTAAGTGCGTCAGAGTGTATGAGGCTAATAAACTCAATTTAATGCAATATACAAAATATACTGTAATTTACATTTATTAGGTCTCCATAAGCAAGATGTACTAATAAAAACACTTTGTACTAATCAGAATTAACATAGTCGGTTTTATTATGAATATTTGTATGTTACTAGTACATTTATATATACATCATATGTTTAAGGTTAGTAGAACAGTTTGTGATAGTAACAGGCTTGTAAAAGACTTGTTGACAGATCTTCTAAAATAAAAGTCAATTAAAACACATGCATGTAATAATAGCATAAACGTCGGCCCGTACAGTCTACCTGTACGAAACAGAAATATAGGCTCTGGAAACAATGAACTTTGTTAAATGGATGTTATAAATCAGTTCAATTATCTAAATAAACAAACACAACAAAATGCACTGAAAAGACAACGTTTGATATTAATTTATATTTAATATCATTGTATAAACCCTATACAGGTCACCTACGAAATTAACATATACATGGTCCAAAAGTCATGTTGAATGCTATATAAACAATAGTATTTATCAGTACGTTTGATATGTCTTACATATTGTTTATTGTTTATTAAACAACACATCCAGAAAGCCAAAAGCCCAAGTGGACTAAGTAAGCATACAGTGTTTACAACATAAATAATACATGAATTTTCAAAAAAGAAAAAGAAAAAAAATATGTTGCATTGCAACAATTCATACATGTTTAATTAACAAGGGCTGTTTGTAAAACATGCATGCCCCCCATATGGGCTCTACGTTGTAATGACAGCCATTGTGTGAATATGTTTTTTGTCACTGTGACCTTGACCTTTGATCTAGTGACCTGAAAATCTATAGGGGTCATCTGCAAGTCCTGATCAATTTACCTATCAAGTTTCATGATCCTAGGCTTAAGCGTTCTTCAGTTATCATCCCGAAACCATGTTACTATTTCGGGTCACCTTGACCTTTGACCTAGTGACCTGAAAATCAATAGGGGTCATCTGCGAGTCATGATCAAAGTACCTATGAAGTTTCATGATCCTAGGCATAAGCGTTCTTTAGATCTCATCCGGAAACCATTTTACTATTTCGGGTCACCATGACCTTGACCTTTGACCTAATGACCTCAAAATCAATAGGGTTCATCTGCGAGTCATGATCAATGTTTCTATGAAGTTTCATGATCCTAGGCCCAAGCGTTCTTGAGTTATCATCCGGAAACCACATGGTGGACGGACCGACCGACAGAACGACCGACATGAGCAAAGCAATATACCCCCTCTTCTTCGAAGGGGGGCATAAATATAGGTATAATTATATTAATAACTATTGATAGTATATATGTAATTGAATAGGTTGTATTACATCATTTGTAATGGACCTTAATTATGACAACAAAATATCAAATAAGCAAATTGTACATATATTGGGTCTTCACACTTCACATGACAATTGTCATAATAATAACACGTTTTACTAACCTTAGCGTAACAAATTTCGTTTCACGTGATAGCACACAGTATTAAACTAAATATCAATTATGCTTTTTTCATGCTTGTATCGATTTCATAAGAATTATCCCTTGCTTGCTACCTATGCGAAACGAAAATATTGGCAGCTCAAAGGCTCTGCTCATAGAACAACATATTATTTAATTAAACTGATATTATGACATTATGACAAGGTGTCTGTAGTTAAACAAACACGAGAAACAAAATGTTTTAACTGGTTGCGTTTGATATTAAAAACAAGCATATCATAAACCTTAAACAAACCACCTACGCAATCAAAAATGTAGATGGTCAAAAGGTCATGTAGTATGCTCTATGAAAATAAAGATGGTACAAGTACAGTATTTAATGTGACATAATAGTTGTAAATCAGTGAATAACAGTTCTAAAAATGCAGCCATATTGTCGTAGAATACATCTAGGAACAGAAACGATACTATAATATAACCTTAATTAAAAAGATAATAATGGCAATTGATTAAATACATTCAAATACAGTTTTGACAGTCCATTGAAGGTGACCGTTAAAACACAAAGACAGATTAAAAAACACGTGAATAAAAACACGTTACATATGAGGTACTATCCCAACAATTAATATGCAGTACATACTAAATGCAATTAAAGTTACAACAAGATATATACCGCACAAAACATTTCAGAATAAATCAAATTGATGACACATATGTATTATGCGTTCGAACCTTAAAAGAGTGATAAATATAACAGCTAAATTTTCTTATTAATAGTTAATTATTTGATGTTATTAGCTCGATAAATTTGTACATGTTTGGTCGTTGTCTGTAATACAATGGAATATATTTTGATCGCAGTTCAGTATATATTGTACATTCAAGATAAAAATGAAACTCATCTTCGAGTTTATTACAAACAGTACACTTTCTTTGATCTAATGGAATTGGTGTAGGTCTAGCCCATCTGCCTGTCTCGATATTTAATCTATGTGATGACATATCTAATTTTGATAAATTTACTCGAAACTTGTTGACATTGCATATATTCAGGTACGGTTTGAAATTGAAAAACTGCAATATATTTATAACAAGGGACAAAATTGTCACAAAACCAGGTTTTCATTGTGAAAAAAAAATCTGATAAAGGGAGAAAACTCAAACTGAACTTTTGATATGACCAAAAAAAATTAACCCCCCTTTGTAAGTTTTTTTTTTTTTTTAAATCTATTTTTAGTCGTGGCGACCTTGACATTGGAGATATTGACGTGAATCTTTCGTGGGACACACCGTCCCATGATGGTGAACAAATGTGCCAAATGATTTTAAAATCTGACGATGAACGAC